>NC_084597.1:36862377-36907377 GCF_033807715.1 Cololabis saira
GGGAGAGGTTGATGTGGATTCTATTCATCCTGCTTTTAAGGACTCCCAAATTCTTCTTTGGCTTGTTTATGGATAAGACGTGTATCTTTATGGTGTGCCAGCCAGCCATCCTCCCCAGGTCTGTCCTATTGAAAAAAGGTCATGTGAGTTTCACTCTCCCTGGGTTTGGGAAGAATGCTTCTGTGAGTTGAGGTGTTGTAGACCAGGCTTGGATCACTACATGTGTTTACTGTGTTACAAAGAGGTGTTACCTGAGTCAGAGAGGGGTAGAGCAGAAGTAGTATAAAGTGGAATGACTAATGGCGCTTTTATACTAGTACCTACTCAGCGCGACTCGACTCGTCACGCCTCGTCTCTCCTCCACTCCCCTTGTCCTCGTTTGTTTCTAGACACCCAGATCAGAAGTAGGAGGTTGGAGTGAAGCTGCTGTGACGTATTTGATTGTGTGATCTAAACGGAGAAGACAACAACACTAAAGATGTAGAACCTGGAGGAGATGATAGATGTGCTGCTGGGTCTGTGACTTGTGTTCCATATCAAGTAAAAAAATGAGAGTGAAAGAAGCTTCAAGGGGCAACGCTTTTTTTTTGTTTGTTTATGTCGGTGCTGATGAAAAGTCAGCTGGGAGCTGCGAGCGGCTGAGAAGTGACAGAGCTCCTGGTAGATCTTCTCGTTCATTATCGCCCGTCTAAATCCCTTTTTAATTCTCTATTTAGCCACCAGGTTTATGAACATCTGCACCTCAGAGTTGGATCACCAAACAGACGTTTGCACTGCCATTGCCTGTCGAATAAAATCCCCATGAGCCGCTCTTGCCCTGATTCCCGCTTCCTGATTCAACTGGAATCTGACGGCCCCGCCCCCCGACCAATCAGTGGCGTGTAGTGTGATGACGTCAGATACAGGGCCGACTTAGCTCGCTTAGAACCTCAGCAGGATAGATACAGAAAAAGTATCTACTCTGCACGCCTCCACCCGCCTCCACCCCTAGTGGAGAAGTGCAAAACGGGGACGTGGCGAGTCGAGTCGTGCTGAGTAGGTACTAGTGTAAAAGCATAATTTCCCTCATGAAATTAATCTTGTTAGACCTCCTGGAATAGAGACTTCATTGCATATTGGGTTATCATTATACTATCTCTATACATAGCTGTGGAATCCCTTGTAGACCTCATCAGCCCAGTTTTAGCTCATCAGAGGATAATTTGAGCCAATTCCGCCCATGTCTGATGGTTACACCTCTGAGATGTTTACATTGAGCAGGATTCATCAGATTTCCTCATGGGCTTATACAGTATGAATGCATGGAGTATGTAAGTAACTAGTCCATTCTCTCCAACATATTTGCATGACAGCCTGCAGGTACTGTATGTTCCATGGACAATTCAACAGACCCTTCACTGGATAAAAAACAAAAGGTGCAAAACTCCTTTGATGGTGGGATGAGGAGGCAGTATTGAGACCGGTTGTGGAAAGGATACCAGTTTAGGAGTCTCAAAAGGACAGTTAAGCAGTGCTGGAATAACTGATAAAAGCAGTGGAAAAAAATGTAAATCAAAAAAATAATAAAGATCACAACAGTTGAAATGGTAAAAGCAGAACAAAGGTGGCTTGATTTGTGAAAAGAACATCAGAAGACGTCACAGAGACCCTTTCCAAGGTGCTGAAGTGTTGCTGATTTAGTCTAACCAGCTGCTTACTCTGTGACAGTATTTATTTAGTCTGTTCTGTATTAATTTGAAACAGTATTGTTCCTTGGTGGTGTAGTTTTTGACGGGAGATGGGTATGTTGTCATGCTTTTACATAGCGGATGTATGTAACTACAGCCATCGGCCATGTGCACATAACAGTGGAAATGAAAGCCAGACAAGGGCTTCCCAAACACATCACACCCACCCAAACTAAGCTCCCTGGAAACATGGCTTGTGATAGCTCGTGGATTTACCCTTTACTTGTTTTCACTGTAAATCGCGACCTTGCACCATGATCTGACAGTTTATGCCCGTTCCCTGTCCTTGAATGCACAGCTGTGTGTCTGTTTTTAAGTAGGTTTGTTTTTCTTTCTGCTGGGACTGCAATCCGAGCATTCCCCCGTCTGGGGCTAGGTTAGTTCTGCTTGTATACAGCCTCCACTTTGCTTCTCCACTTCCCCCGACTCGAACAATCGATTCCACCCTGCAGCTGGACTCCTTGCTCTCACTTTCAACCCCTGCATCTTCCTAAAAGACTTTTCTGTCAGAATAAAAGAGAATTGGGGGGTGGGTTGTGAAACAAAGAGAGGTGCCTGTTAACAAAGAACCAGAACGCAGAAAAACACAATTAAGAAAATCAAAAGGAAGTAAAACAAAAAACGTTCAAAATATTGACGGATTTAAGGAAAACGACAAATTCAAAGCACTTTTGGCTCTAAGCACCTCCAAACTCTGGATTTTAAATGCTTGCTCATGCACCACAGCATACAGTACACAACCTGGACAGCACAAGCACACAAAAACCCTCCCTTCAGCAGCATCCCCTGTGACACACTCATTCTCGCAATCTGTCCTTCCACACCTTAATGAGGAAGCTCATTATGGGCCAGGCAACCGCTGCTCCTCTGAATAAGCAAATAGGACAGCCTTGTTGTTCAACGAGGTGAGGAGCAGCACGATGAATATTTTATTGATTCTTCAAGTCCAGCGGTTGAACTGTCTTGTGTACTCGTGTCATTAATATAGTGTGTTCAGAACAAAGGCCTGCATCCTATAAGTTCATCAGGTTGCATTAACTGTTAAGTGGCTTCATTGTCCCACTGTTGCATCAGCTACAAGGGCTTTAAGACATTTCAGATAAGCTAATGATCTGAATTGAAGATGTGCTGTAGATGCTTAGTGTGTGACTTGAGTTTAGATTCATAGCATTCAGTAATGGACACTGTACTCTGTGTGAGTTATGATGGTTGTAAACATAACAGTAAGTAACGTGTACAATTGAGAAATAATTTCTTACATTGGAAATACTTCTTAAGTGGAACAGATGTCCTTAGATTAAGTTGTTCATTTACACACCAATAAAATTTTATTACCCAAAGAGGATGGTGTTCATCACCCATTACATGTAACAGCCACGAATTAATAAATGCAGGTGGAACATGCTGGAAAAGAGCTTTTCTTGTCATAGCATGTGTTACTTAAAATGACTGCATAGTTGAGGAATAATTGTAGCTTTTTCCACTGCTGTGGTTTTATACGGTATGTGCCTGACTTACTATTACACTGGATTGAACTGAAGCATCAATAGCATGATCGGTTATACCTGTCCTCCATTTGAAACGAGGCATGAGATTAAGGCATGCACTGAATTTTCTTGGCCAATTCGGATTTCTGAACTATACATTTTTAATTCAGTTTAAAATATTTTACTGCACAAAAGTATCCTTACAATGACAATCCAACTGAATAGAAATAACATGTTATTTCATGTTATATACATGATTGGTCCGAAGCAGGTCTTCTAAAGCATACAGGTGGACCGACACAAGTCACCTACATAAAAGGCAGCTGTTGTTGGTGAAAAATTGTAGCTGACATCTACAGTAGAAGTAAACTTGTTGATATGCATTCCTTCATAGAAATCTTGCCTCTTACTGTACCCATGATGTTATTTTGAAGATATTATAGAGATATGTAATTGTTAGCCTTGGGACTTACTCTGTAAAAACCTCCCCACTGAAGTCATGGTATGGTAGCATGTGAGGGGCTGAGCTGAGCCACTATGCCTGTCATGTCACCTCGTCTTCTGGTCTGAGGTCAAGCCGGTCAAGCTGAAAATTGCCCAGTTCCGGTCATCTGAGCAATCAGCGTATCCCTAATGAGTTGCATTTGTGTATTACTTTGGCTTAGTTTAATGTGACCTTTCAGCGACTTTAGGAGGGGAGTATAAAAAGATGGCAGATGTGTCGAGCCATAATTCCCAGCGTGAGTAAGTTCACAACTGTGGCTTGTCAGGCGGGAATATCTGCTAAAGCAGCTCTTTTTATCTTATCTTTGTGTTTTAGTAAAAATGTTAGACTTTAGGGTACTTCCCAGGAAGCTAAGAAGAAAATAAATCTAAAGAAAAATTGAGGGGGAAAAAACCCCAGAGGCAATTCTTCCCCAGTATGAGTACAGTCAGTCTTGAAATCTGTTGATCTTAGTTTTCCTGCAAGAAAAAAAAATCTAAAATATATAGTGCCCAAACTGCCCATAGGCATAGAAAGTGTTCTGCCAAATCTAATAGATTTATCTTATTCTGCACATCATGCACATTAGTGAAACCTTCTGCCTATTAGAGGAAGTGGTAGCTTCAAATAGGTGATGTTGGTGGGGAGAACTTGCAGCTGCTGTCCTAGTCCGACTGTAGCCGCGGAGTTGCTGTGAAGTCTTAATGTCATGAGAAAAGGTGATTCAGCCATGGATAACATCTGGTAGTGCTGTTCAGTCAGATGCTCTGATTAAATTATGACCAGAAAACTTACAATACATGTTTACTTTCAGTTTAAATAACGAAGATAGTCGTAGAAAAATTTTATTTTAAACATTTATTTGACCGAACAACCTTAAAGCAGATGAGCATTTCAATTGTTTTAATTAAGTTATGGAATTCATTAAATTATGATTTAAAGGGCTGTATAAACATATTTCAGTTTAAATATAAATTTAAAGAGAAAAAAATAGCAATGTATGGATGAAATAGTCTAAATATATAATTTATGCGTATGGAGACAGACAATTTATTTTCTTGTTTTTCTTTTCTTGTGATATTAACCAAGTAATTGTGCAGACCATCTGTTATTATTGTTCAATTTTGTTTTGAGGGAGGGGCAGGTATAATAAGATTTTCTTCTTCCTGCTCCTTTCTGGTTATGGAATATGCTTTTGATTGTGTTGTCATTTTACTTGCTTGTTTCTTTTCTTTGCATATTTCCATGATCGGAATAAATAAAAATGAAATGAAATGAAATGAAATACCCTGTATAGAAGCCTCTGATTGAAAATGCATATTTTAATAACTTAATTAATAATACTCAGATAGGTGGAGCTAAGAGTGTGATGAGCAGTTGTATAGGTGTAGGGGGAAAAAAGTCAGAGCATTAAGTAACGGTACATGCTAAATGAGTACTTAGAGACTCATAGGGATGCGGATCAATTTATTACAGGTGTGTATGTACTCTTTGTTTTTGTGTTGCTCATGTTGTCATTGAAGATGCATCGGTGTTTATTCATCTTCTGTTTTCACTCCTCAAAGTTCTGGCATAAAAACCATGTTTGTACATATGGCACATTCTAATTCAGTAATAATATATAATAAATTGGACTAATACATTTTCTACGAGGCTTGGTGTGGGTATGGTGGTCAGACTCCACTGTGATACCGCTCTTCTGTACCCACCTGGCTCATTTGGCAGTCATCCCAATCCTCGTTCCTCGCTTCTCATCAGAGCAGAGCACAAGAATTCCTATTATCTGATCCTGTGCCACTTTTTATTTATGGTACATGATTTCTGTCAGTCTTTACGTTAATGACGATACAGGCTCTCCCTGGTGCTATGCAGAAATAACCAGCCATGATGATGTTAAAATAGAAACTACTGTTTTTTCACGTTGCTCTGTTGGCACTGTTTTTATTTCCTTCGTTCTTATTTACTCTGCATCGTCTGCTTTCAAATTGACAGCCAGAGTTCATGCTGAGGGAATGGAGTCTCCTGAGTAACAGTTTTAAAGGGGAAGACTAAATTATGCTTTGTTATACTGAGGTTCACTCTCCTACTTTTCGTTGTCAAAAGGTAAATAAAGTTCACAAAGAGAAGAGAGAATTAAAAGTACCAGTGAGAGTCTCACAAAGAGAGCTTCTTGTAATTTCTTTTCTCTCAAACTGCTAACAACTGGGAATCATTTGTGTTAAAAGTCCTTTCTTCAAAGCAGATACTAGAGCCTTAATACGCCAAGTTTTCAAAACTTTAAGTGACTATTCTGTTTATTGGCTATCCTTGCTGTCATACTTGACAGCAAGGATGATACATCGGTCAAATACTGAAAACAGAGCATTAACTCTCGAGTAAATTAAAGTCGTCACAGTGGGCGAGGGCTGAACATCAACCGTGACACATGACAATCTCGAATAGGGGTGGGCAAAAATATCGATATGGCAATATATATGGAGATACTTTTCCAGCCGATTCAATATCGATATTCAAAATTTGAATATCGATTTTTTTTTTTTTTTTTTTTTTTTTTTTTTTTTAAATATTTTTTATCCCCGATTTTTTTCCCATTATATCACCCAGTGCTCCTTCCTAAGTGACAGTTCTGGGCATTGCCACTCTCTACCAACCCTGGGAGGGCCCTGCACTGAGCTCCGGTTTTATTTCACATTTTATTTCATTTTATAATTTATTTTTTATATAACACAATTGCCTGTCCTTAAAAAATGAAAAATAATGGACAGAGGTTTATTTATTTATGGATTTATATCTATACTGACTCATCACTGTGCCTGTCCTTGGTTTTAGTACCATCTTTCTTGTGTTTATTATCATTTGCCACATAATTAAAGCAACCTCATACTAAATTTAATGTTAATTTCATATGATGTAAATAATATGAAAAACATATACAAATATGTTGTAACTTTAGCTTATATAGTTATAATAAAACATTGTTTTGACTCAGTTTGTCCCATGAATTGTCACTATAATCTGATGAACGTGCAACTCGGATTTTAAGATCCATCACTATCATCTGATGTACATATATACAACTTGGATTTTAAGATGTGTAATGCATTTTTAAATTTTTCGGTGAAATATGTAGAATATAATAATCGGGATATCGCATAATCGGGATATTGCAATGTGTATCGTATCGTGGCTCAAGTATCGTGATGCGTATCGTATCGTGAGGTCCTTCCCAATACCCACCCCTAATCTCGAACTTATATTATACAATTATAATGTAAAGCCACTATATCATAAAGAGGTAGGGAAACATATAGTCAGTGTCATTCATGTTCCGTTTTGTCTTTGAGAACATTGGGTGCAAAAATGTGAATGGATGGAGTGAGCTGGTCTGGCTGAGGTGTTTTGAAGCCGGAGGTCCGGCTATCTAATGAAGTTCCTCCCTCTAATGTAATTAATTACGGCACTTATCTGACTAGACAAAACCCATCTGATGGATTATATTAGGATGCAACATATTGGCCCTGGATGGCTCACTGGGAAATGGATCATGATTATCTTGCAGCTGGAACAACAAAGACACACACAGGCCCATCGCCTCATATCAGATCAATTAGCAATAAGGCTCTCTTTCCCCGAAATACTCGATACCATGATAAAAATGCCTCTCAGGCTCCATTCTGCCACTGCAGAGTTTCAGCGGTAATTATTTACACGCATGAAAACGAAACGATAGCAACTGTGAAGGACAATGAAAATGAAATCTTAGTTGACCATATTTCGCTGTTTTATATATCAGGTGAGTAGGAACACAAAAAGCTTGATTTCTAGTCTTAAAGTTTAATTGTTCAGATTTCCCTGCTGATGCTTGTTTTTATTTAAAAGAGTACATAAAGGGCACTTTATTTCAAATTCCAGATTTGTTTAAACAGAAGAAAAAGTTTGACCTCTGTTTCACTTTTATGATTTGTGATGAAAAAGTGGGAAAGCATCAATAACCGGTGGTCTTGTACATGAAGGGTGATACTACTGATAGGTTACACTTATAACTAGGAATGGGCGATATTTTACCGTTCACGATATACCGTCAAAAAAATTCCTCACGATAAGAATTTATCATCTCGCGGTAAAAACGATAAATTCCTGTTGATGATGTTTTTGTGTAAAGCCTGAATTATGGTTCTGCGTTAAATCCACGCAATGTACGTGAAGGAAGGAAGGAAGGAAGGAAGGAAGGAAGGAAGGAAGGAAGGAAGGAAGGAAGGAAGGAAGGAAGGAAGGAAGGAAGGAAGGAAGGAAGGAAGGAAGGAAGGAAGGAAGGAAGGAAGGAAGGAAGGAAGGAAGGAAGGAAGGAAGGAAGGAAGGAAGGAAGGAAGGAAGGAAGGAAGGGAAAAAAGAAGGAAGGAAGGAAGGAGAGAGCAGGAGGAAAGAAGGAAGGAAGGGAAAAAGGAAGGAAGGAAGAAAACAAGGAAAAGGGAGAAGGAAAGGAGGAAGGAAGGGAGAAAAGAGGAAGGGAAGAAGGAAGGAAGGAAATGAGCCTGAAAGAAAGAAAGAAAGAAAGAAAGAAAGAAAGAAAGAAAGAAAGAAAGAAAGAAAGAAAGAAAGAAAGAAAGAAAGAAAGAAAGAAAGAAAGAAAGAAAGAAAGAAAGAAAGAAAGAAAGAAAGAAAGAAAGAAATTCCCGTTGATGATGTTTTTGTGTAACAAACATGGCGGATCTGAGAGCGAGATAGATTTATAGTTAAAAATATGGAGTTGAATTGGTATTTTTTTATCGTCATTTTTATCGTTATCGGGATAAATGCCAGAAATTATCGTGATACATTTTTTAGTCCATACCGCCCATCCCTACTTATAACCCATGTAAACCGCATCATCCCTCCACAGTGAGCTGGTTGCAACCATGTTGCATGGTCTTCCCAACCGCCAACCACTCTGACACGATGGCTTATGAGGTGAAATGTTTGGAAGTTTAATACCTCTAACAGTATTTGGCTTTGCAACCAACAGCAGTGTCTCACTGAGCCCATCTGTGAAAATGCAATAACGTGCAGTGCCCACCCCCCCCCCCCCCCCCCCACACCCTTTTGGGAGGGGAAGAGGCATGTTTATCTCCCACCGGCCGACATACTCCATATTCCGGCTCTAAATTACTTTCTCTGCCTCTGTGATGGAGAAGTAAAAGAAAACGATAAGTCTGAAGGCGTGAATATGGAATTTATATACTGTATAAATGGCAGTTTCTTGTGGGAAACTTTCAAAGCAAGCAGTCAGGTCTGACAGATTGCAGAAATGACTCTTTACAGTCCTGGGAGAGCTGATAGAGAGAGAAGGATCTGCTCTGTAAAGGGATGAAAGAATGTGTAACGTGTATCAATACTTTTTGTGTGCGGTGAAAAGTACAGTATGGGCCTGTGTGTTTTGGTTCAGTGAGTGTATAAACTACTGTGTAGAGACTACGGGGTGAGGGGTCAAGGAAGAGGTAAACACAATATTTCCCATGCAGCACCATATGACCTCAGCAAGAGCAGCTCTAGTTCAAGGAACAGCAAAACAGGAAGGGACATTACAAAGATACATTTTCTGCTCAGCAGTTTAAAAATCCATCTGCACTTCCTGGAAAGTACAATTCCTTTAATCCATTATAGGATTGCAGTTTTCCCTGCTTCCAGTGTTTGGTTTTGAGATGAATATATCTTTAATTCAGTCTCCATCTAAGAAAATCAAGAGCTGTAAAGTGTGCTGTTAGAGTTTGCAAGATGTTTTTATGGAGGCATTGGCAAGTAGGAATGGGCAATATTTTACCGTTCACGATAAAACCGTCAAAAAAATTCCTCACGATAAGAATTTGTCATCTCGCGGTAAAAATGATAAATTCCTGTTGATGAGGTTCTGCGTTAAATCCACGCACAACGTGAAGGAAGGAAGGAAGGAAGGAAGGAAGGAAGGAAGGAAGGAAGGAAGGAAGGAAGGAAGGAAGGAAGGAAGGAAGGAAGGAAGGAAGGAAGGAAGGAAGGAAGGAAGGAAGGAAGGAAGGAAGGAAGGAAAGGAGGAAGGAAAGGAGGAAGGAAGGGAGAAAACAAGGAAAGGAGGAAGGAAGGGGAGAGCAGGAGGAAAAAAGGAAGGAAGGAAGGAAGGGAAAAAAGAAGGAAGGAAGGAAGAAGGAAGGAACGGAAGGAAGGAAGGAAGGAAGGAAGGAAGGAAAGGAAAGGGAAGGAAAGGAGGAAGGAAGGGAGAAAACAAGGAAAGGAGGAAGGAAGGGAGAAAACAAGGAAAGGAGGAAGGAAGGGGAGAGCAGGAGGAAAAAAGGAAGGAAGGAAGGAAGGGAAAAAAGAAGGAAGGAAGGAAGGAAGGAAGGATAGGAAGGAAGGAAGAAGGAAGGAAGGAAGGAAGGAAGGAAGGAAGGAAGGAAGGAAGGAAGGAAGGAAGGAAGGAAGGAAGGAAAGAAATGAGCCTGAAAGAAAGAAAGAAAGAAAGAAAGAAGAAAGAAAGAAAGAAAGAAAGAAAGAAAGAAAGAAAGAAAGAAAGAAAGAAAGAAAGAAAGAAAGAAAGAAAGAAGAAAGAAAGAAAGAAAGAAAGAAAGAAAGAAAGAAAAATTCCCGTTGATGAGGTTCTTTGTGTAACAAACATTGGCGGATCTGAGAGCGAGATAGATTTATAGTTGAAAAGGTGGAGTTGAATTGTCGTGTCGTCTCGTTACGTGAACCTAAATGGTTGAAGGCAGAACTTAAAGGAACAGCAAAAAAAAAACAACCTTTGATCTGAAGTTATTGTTACCCGTCTTTAACTAAGATGGGAAGTTAGCAGTTATCCTCGCAGCCACAGTAATTTTGTACCCGTGTATATTTCATAGAGGCTCTCAGGATTTTTATGGCAAATACATAAAGTGCAGTTGACTGGAAAAGACACAGTGTTACGCCTAATCTTTGCCAGCTGTGCCATTGCCTTGTGAAGGTCAGGGAATAAATAATGAAAATAAAGGCTTAATTCTACTCCTGTAATCTGTTATCTCCCTTCATCACTTATGGAAGCATCTTCATCGTGTCCCACTGCTAACCTGAGATCTACTGAAGCTGTTGTATGTTTTCTCTGTTTGGATAAGTCATCATGGGAACATGACAATTTTCTCCTTGCTTCACTTGAGCCCATTAACCGCACAGAGGCTTTGATAACCTCGTTTCACCTCACAGATGGATTTGTGTGCATCGCTGTATGTTTGAAAGCCATATGTTGACACTTCAGGAAATACTCTTTTCGCATTTGCACTTGATCGACACTGAGTGTATCACTAAACATATTGGAAAAATACAAATCTCCCTTCATTTTCCTTTGGTTAAACTCAATTACCTCACACAGAGACCCACTTCAGGATATGTGTGTACATTTCTATGCACCTCCTCAGCATTCAAGAGTCAAACTGAGTTGATGTTTGATAATGCCCTGATTAATTTTGCATGCTTCATCTCACTTGACTTTTAATGTATTCCTGCGTGCTTGTGTGGTATCTCTGAGGCCCATCTCTCAGGCATCACTGCTTCTTATGTTGGCCCCATGTGTGTCTGTATGTGCGTGCTCAGGCCCTACACAGCAGATGAGATTGCAGTCCCATGCCCATAGTGAGTGGCAGTAAAGAAACAGTCCAGAGATAAAATAATACAATGCGTTACCTCTTTGTTTTTTGACAGAAACCAGAGAAGAGACCGCAGGATAGAAGTAATAATCTCATTTATCTCAAATATGAGTCTGTTGTCACCAAGGTTGCAAAGGAGTGGAAAACCTCCAGAAAATCTGTAGAAATGTTCCATTTAGAGTAGCTAGAGAATATTGGAAATCATCCTGTTTGGAAGCTTTGCATGGAAATGAATGGAATATATGGGAATTTATGGAAATTAGTATTAAATTTGTGGTCATTTATCATATACAAGCATGCATATACTGTAAACATTTTGACTGGTCATCAGTAGACATAAATGCAAACCCATAAAAATAAACAAAACAGCATACATTTATGATTTTGAGGATTTATTTGTGAGTGTAACTGAAGATGATTTCCCTCTTCTTGATATATCTATTATAGGCATCTACGACTAGGGGTGGGTATTGGGAAGGACCTCACGATACGATACGCATCACGATACTTGAGCCACGATACGATACACATTGCGATATCCCGATTATGCGATATCCCGATTATTATATTCTACATAGTTCACACCGAAAAATTTAAAAATGCATTACACATCTTAAAATCCAAGTTGTATATATGTACATCAGATGATAGTGATGGATCTTAAAATCCGAGTTGCACGTTCATCAGATTATAGTGACAATTCATGGGACAAACTGAGTCAAAACAATGTTTTATTATAACTATACAAGCTAAAGTTACAACATATTTGTATATATTTTTCATATTATTTACATCATATGAAATTAACATTAAATTTAGTATGAGGTTGCTTTAATTATGTGGCAAATGATAATAAACACAAGAAAGATGGGTACTAAAACCAAGGACAGGCACAGTGATCAGTCAGTATAGATATAAATCCATAAATAAATAAACCTCTGTCCATTATTTTTCATTTTTAAAGGACAGGCAATTGTGTTATATAAAGAATAAATTATAAAATGAAATAAAACGTGAAATAAAACCTGAGCTCAGTGCAGGGCCCTCCAGGGTTGGTAGAGAGTGGCAATGCCCAGGACTGTCACTTAGGTAGGAGCACTGGGTGATATAATGGGAAAAAAATCAGGGATAAAAAAATATTTAAAAAAAAAAAAAAAAAAAAAAAAATCGATATTCAAATTTTTAATATCGATATTGAATCGGCTGGAAAAGTATCGCGATATATTGCCATATCGATATTTTTGCCCACCCCTATCTACGACCATCATGTGCCTTTTAAATACTGTACAAGCAATGTACCCCCAATAGTATTACATGTATATCATCTCAAATAGTACATTTCTTTAATCATGAATCGTTAAATTTCCACACACAATTCAATGTGATAATGACTGATTATACCATATGGCTATCATTTTGTAGGTTTCCCCACCTGATTTACGAGAAACATACATAATATTCATGTTGCCATCCTATTCTCAGGAGACAGCAAAAAGGTACCCTTGCTTAGATGTGAACAGTTGTGTCTTAATTATGGGGGTATTCTTCTGCTGCAAGTGATGGGAGCTGCTTGGGTGCATCCTTCCCTAACGCAGAGCCAGCAGTCTGCATGAAAGCACATCAGTCCTGAGGGAAATGCTCCTTTCCGACACGCCTGTGGAGCAGCCAGCAATGAATGGAAAACAAATACAAGAACCAAGAAAGACGAAAAACAGGGATGGACACTGTCCAGACAGCCCTTACGGGTGTTTTGGCTCCCGTCCTCTCACACAGATAACATATACAACTGGTAGACACACTGCATCAGATCTCAGAGTTGGAAAACGTTTTTAGGCTAGGCCACCCCCAGGACCTTGAAATGTTTCTTATGAAGCCACTCCTTCGTTGCCCGGGTGGTGTGTTCGGGATCATTGTCAAGCTGAAAGACCCAGCCACTTTTTATCTTCAATGCTCTTGCTGATGGAAGGAGGTCTTCACTCAAAATCTCACGATACATGGCCCCATTTATTCTTTCCCTTACACGGATCAGTCGTCCTGGTCCCTTTGCAGAAAAACATCCCCAAATCATGATTTTTCCACCCCCATGCTTCACAGTAGGTTTGGTGTTCTTTGGATGCAACTCAGCTTTCTTTCTCCTCCAAACACGACAAGTTGTGTTTCCACCAAAAAGTTATATTTTGGTTTCATCTGACCATATAACATTTTCCCAATCCTCTTCTGCATCATCCAAATACTCTAGCAAACTTCAGATGGGCCTGGACATGTACTGGCTTAAACAGGGGGAACGTCTGGCACTGCAGGATCTGAGTCCCTGGTAGTGTAGTGTGTTACTGATGGTTGTTACTTTGTTACTTTTTGATTTGATTTGATTTATTTTATTTTTATACATGTAAAAAAAAAAGAAACAACATTTCATGAGACGTTTAATAAAGCAACAACAAAAAAAAAGAATTTCCTTCCTTTAAAACTTGCTATCTTGATTTACATGTGCCAAAAAAGGAGTAGGAAGAAGTGTAAACTTTGGTCCCAGCTCTCTGCAGGTCGTTCCCCGTGTGGCTCTGGGATCTTTACTCACCGTTCTTGTGATCATTTTTACCCCAAAGGGGTGAGATTTTACGTGGAGCCCCAGATGGAGGGAGATTATCAGTGTCTTGTATGTCTTCCATTTTCTAATAATTGCTCCTACAGGTGATTTCTTCACACCAAGCAGCTTACCTATTGCAGATTCAGTCTTCCCAGCCTGGTGCAGGTCTACAATTTTGTTTCTCACGTCCTTTGACAGCTCTTTGGTCTTGGCCATAGTGGAGTTTGGAGTGTGACTGTTTGAGGTTGTGGACAGGTGTCTTTTATACTAATAACCAGTTAAAACAGGTGCCATTAATACAGGTAACGAGTGGAGGACAGAGGAGCCTCTTAAAGAAGAAGTTACAGGTCTATGAAAGTCAGAAATCTTGCTTGTTTGTAGGTGACCAAATACTTATTTTACCCAGGAATTTACCAATCGATTCAGTAAAAATCCTACAATGTGATTTCCTGGATTATTTCCCCCCATTCTGTCTCTCATAGTTGAAGTTACCTATGATGAAAATTACAGCCCTCTCTCATCTTTTTAATCGGGAAACTTGCACAATTGGTGGCTGACTAAATACTTTTTTGCCCCACCGTACGTGTCAGGATTTGATTTAAGACTTTCCTCACAGTTTGCGTTTCTGTGAAATATAATACAATATGAAAATGGTTTGCTTTGGAAAGCAGCAGAATGTAATCCCCTCACCTATGCTGTCAAATGAAACCAATGTTTTCACAATGAATTCAATATTTCCCAAACCCCAATCTGACGAGCTGAAATTGAGCTTTTTTATTGTTCAATAATATGTTTGGTTTGAACTCCCAGCTGCTCCTGAGCTTTTCCAGCGAGATGCCGTCCACTCCCACTGTGGAAGGGGCTTGACTGAATAATGCTTTAGACGACCTTGAGTGCATTGTCTCTGGAATGAGTTTCTTCCCCATTCTATGAGAACTACAAACCTAATCCAGGTGTGTGGGGGTCCATGCATCTACTTCATCTTCTCTGTCGGTACGTGTCATCTCAGATAAAGTGAGGGCTGTTTGGGCCTGCCCACAGTTGCTTCTGGGAGGCCATGCTATAGCACACGGCTCAGACAAAGAACGTTTTTAAATTTTTAAACTCACTGACAGTGGAAGTTTGTGCATATTTCAAGGACAAGAGGAACTGACGTACAGTACAAAGGAGCTATGATAGATAGTGCTATTGTAGAAATAGACAAGCAATATTTTACTGTTTGTCATTCTACATAAATACCTTTAACATTTTTCATGTTGAATGGAGACATTTTGGTTTGAAGAAGTGACAACAAGTGGAAGCTGACATGGTTTGAATATTTCAGTGCATTTAAATCCACTTTGCCAGAGCTTAAGGTAACAACTTTTTTTTTAAAGGATTTTCTTTCTTCATCCAAATGCAGAGATTCTTCATGTCAGCAATTCAGGGTCTTTTCTCAGCAGGACTATAAATTCCTTTATTGAGCATCTTCTCCATGTTTTTCCTTCGTTTCTCATCAAGCTGTTTAATCGGTTTAATTTGTTCGAACATGCTGCTGCTGTCTGGGTTTTTCCAAGCAAATGCCCCAGTCCACAGATGGCCTATCAGTGTATATTTCATTGTATCACTGGATCCTTCAGATTTCGGACCCATGAACCCCTTTCCGTTGTGCACGTCGCATCCTCTGGGGGCTTCATCATGGGTTCATAGCTTTGAGGATAGATTGCTTATTGCTGTTAAAATAAAATTCTGTACGTGCATCCTACATTGAGGGTAGAAAGCCTCATCGGTAAGAGTTGTGGACAAATCAGAACCCCCTGCTGACCTGATTAGTAAAGGCTGTTCTTCATCTTATAATATGTAATATATGCATTTATCCATCCGTACTTTTGTCTGCCTGCTTTAGTGACAGATGTTAGTGTTTTTAATTTTTATAATGTGGTCATAGAATAAGCCTTTCTAATAATTTGATAATGCACATACATCATATAAAGATATTTACTTTAGAAGATGTTTTCTGAAAAATGACTACAACAACATGAATGAAAACATGTCTATTTGCTTTTAATGATAACCATATATACATTGCACACATTAGTGAAAACATGTTCACAGAATTCAATTCAATTTTGCTTAATTACTGTTTAGTTGCTAAAGGGAAATTAAATTGAACGCTGACCACCCAAACCTTATTGATCGCCAGATAAGCGGACCGAGACCGTTTGGAAAGATCGGCCTTGGCCCCCTTCAAAATGTACCATACCAAAAAAAAAATCCAGCAAAATCCAGTTTGAACAGCGAATGAACCAGAGTGTTTCATTTTCTACTTAGTTTGTGATCAAAACTGCTGACCCACAAGTGTGAATGCACCATTTAATACACTAAACAAACATGTACTATTCCAGTTATCTCTGTTTGTGACACAAACACACAGGCTTGTCTTTTTCATGACAGTCGAGCCCCTGTGGAGTACGCTAACAGACCGCACAGCTGCCCCACACAACACTGACTGTATATACAGTCAATACTGAAGCCAGATGCACAAAGTTTCCTCTGACACTTCCTTCCTTCCCTCCTCCACAGGACCCAGTACTGACACAACTGGTGGCCTCAGAGCTGTCTTACTTGCACACATACCGGTACTTTTTTTTTTTATCGTACTTAAAAAGCTTTATGCACTACTCATTCCCATGCATGGCTTTTAATCCTATTTGCAGACACACACACAAGTAACAAGTGATTCTAGCTGTTGCATTCTCCCATCTTTGCATATGAACAATGCATACAAGCATTTTGACCAAACATACAGAGTAGTGTGAGGTTTGAGCTGAAATAACCACGTGACCTGCCTTTTGCTTTTACAAAGAGAAGTGATCCTCACCCTTCCTGGCAATTTTTGGGAAACAAAAAAACAAATATATGGGAATGAAAAGCGTCCAGATAAGTGGATGAAATAGCCTGTTTGGATGGGGACGGCATTACAGCTTGGCTCACAGATGTGTGTTGGCCTGTTGAATAAAATTATCGTTTTGAAGCAAGTTTTTATACACAGACTGTTTCAGCATCACCTCATTTTAATGATTTGGAAATCATACAAAGCTACGACCCTCTTATGAAAGATGGTCACAATTCCCATCAACCGTGTAACCTTTAATTGTTGTCCTTGTATTCATCGCACTTAAGTTATTCAGATTATCTTTTAATAGGCACTCTTTGCTCTTACAACAAAGTGGCTTATTGTGGAGACAAATTGAACAGTCCCGAAGATGGCCTCATGAATGAGTTAGTCATCTGCAACAGATTACTGCTGCAGTAAAACAGCACATATCTCACATCAACCTTAGCAACCATGGAAAAGCCCTGCTGTCACCTTCAGCTCCTCTGTTGCATCTCATCTTTTATTGCTGTTTTGCATAAACATAATAGAAGACTGGCCTTGCAGATTTTAGATTTGCATTCATACATTTATTTCATGGTATTTGACTCAACACAATGTTTTCCACACCAAGTAATTCCAAACCACCTAAATGATGGGTTTGCAATGAGAACAATGTTTTTTTGTTGGATTTGTCTCTTAATCATAAACAGTACTCAAATATATAAGGTTTGCTAAAGGTTGTTTGAAATCTTTTATTATTTAATCTAATTTTTAACTTATCGGATTACTTGATCACTGTATTTTCTGTAAGAAATTCATATAATATTGTCGATCATAGATCTTTACACATATTGTGATTGATTGTCAATCATGGTTTGTTGATTGGACGGAGGGCATAGCAGTGAAGCAAGTCTTTTCTGATGAAAAGAAGTGTGTGGTGAACTTTGAACTTGTGTCACATGTATAAGGGATTTAACCCCCTTGTTGATAACGAACATTTAAACCTGCTGTGCTAATAACGGACAGTTCAACCACGGACCTGTCTTTAGTTGTTGTAGGGTTGTCTTATGTCAATGCAGTTAATATGTTTTCGTGTTTTACATTTTATCAACACTATGGTAAATACATTGAGATCACATACTGTATATCTATTACATAGATCTTATTCATACCACATTTGTCACAGCAATGCATATTGACTTGAGAAAAATATCATTACATCAACACTTATATTGTGTTTTTTCAAACTTGACAAATCTTTTAAACTTGTTATAACTGTCATGAATATATCCTTAATTTAGCAGGTTGATAGAGTAAATAAAATGAATGTACACTTAGGGTGCTTTCACACCTGTCCCGTTTGGAGCAGTTGTTCTGAAACAGGGAGCGTTTCCCCCTAAAGATCGGTTAGTTCGGTATATCTGAACACAGCAATCACGCTCGGATGCGGCACAAAACAAGCGAGCCTAGATCGCCTAGGAGAGGTGGTCTCGGCTCGCTTCTAGTGATGCACCGAAATGAAAATTTGTGACCGAAACCGAAAATAATAATAAACACTTGGCCGAATACCGAACAATACCGAACATGGTTCTTCAGCAGTTTTTCATTTATTTTGCCAATTTTTTCACCATTGCATAAATCAAATAAATTTGATTTAGACATGCTTTTCAAAGAAAAAAATCTTTTACAAAATTAGGTAGAAAATATTTATTGAACATAAAAAAATTAAAATGTTTTAATTTTCCAGCATTATGTTGTTTTGGTTCCACCTCCTGGTGAATGTTAGGTAAAATTCTTATGGGGTTAGTTTTTGGTTGGCCAACGATTTATGTAGTGCGCAACGTTACGGGACGGAGCGGCCAGTCTATTTCCTTATATTACAACGCCGTTATTAATTGTTCGTTTTTTTTCCCCACTTATTCCACCGAACACCAAAAGTGTTTTTTTGCCATTTTCGGCCGAACAATTTTGGTTACCGAACAATCGGTGCATCACTACTCGCTTCCATTCCAGACCTGGAGCGGTTCGTTTGCAGTGAAAACATAATCGACACAGCAACCGATACAACTCCATTCATGTGTATGTGCGACCGCGGCGCAAGGAGAAGAGTCGGTGCAGCCTCCACCACCTTCTCTCCGTGCCGAGATGTCGTCACAGCGCGGCACGGTGAAATTAAAAAATGTTCACTTCGGGCAGGGTTTGCTCAGCGCATACGTCGCGGCAGGTGGCCTCACGCCCGCCGCTGAGCTCGGCGGCAGAGCAGTCTGCTCTTGCGCTGGTAGCACATAAATTAATGGGATCGGCGGCGGCGGTCTGCGTTTCGCGCCCTCTACGTGAAAGGGGCTTGTCGTTTTTCCCGGGGTGCGGAAGAGGAAACTCCTTCTGCGTTCATTTCTGACCAATGACAGAATAGTTGGTTCATGGCTTTTGTTTACAGCTTTGAACTGCTACAGACGCTTGCCTTGTTAACACAAACCCCAAAAACGAAACAACTGTATCGATTTAGCCCCTGAATCGGAACAAAACAAACGGGCCACAGGTCTGAAAGCACCCTAAAAGTAGAAGAAAAACCTTTCAGGATTTCCTTGTGAAACCATCTGGAAGGTTCTTGGGGTGTGAAATCAAATGAAAAGTGAAGAATTTAGCATCTGTGCTATTTGTGATTTCTTGAAAGACAAGAAGGAATCATATCCACTAAATGATGTGATACTGTAAATGTGAGGAAACATCTGCGACAGGCTCGAGTTTTTGTTTGCTTGTGCCCTTCCAGTCTGAATAAAGCCGTCCATCTTTCCCCTTTACAAGTTGTTGACACTTTATAGTGTCGTCAGCGCTAAACCACCTCCTGTTAAACCACAAATTCTTAAAGCATGTGGAGAGCCTGGTTACAGCTCTTGGCAGCACTCTGTACGTTTCGCAAAGGAACAGAAATGCCACTGAGCAAGAAAAATAGCAGTCATCTCCCCTCTTCTCCTTGTCTCTTGGCTTTGTCAGTCATCTGCACTGTGCACAATGCAATGAATGAACAACTGGGGAGGCAAGAACTGCATGTGCGACAGATTCTAAACGTTTAGGGTGGCTTACAAGCCTCTCGTCATGTCAGTCCTGGCCTGTACCTGTTTCCTGTCATCTGGACCGGGTCTGATCAGGGTGCAACATCTTCCTTTATCGGAAGAGAATAAAGCAAACAAAACCCACCAACTACTTTTATCTGTTCTGGTCGGTTAAGGACGAGAAGATATGACTGAGACAAGGAGGGAATAATAGAGGAAATAAGATGTTGAGGCGTAAAAAGTAATTGAAGCGACTTGTAGTCTGGGTATTTGAAAATATAATATAAATTTAGTTTTTCTTTCGTTCTGCTGTTTTTCCTGTTCCACTCTTTTGTCAAGCGCATCTCTTCCCCTCCCACCAGCATGCGACCCCCCCTTACTTATAGGTCCAAATGGTACATCCATTTTAATGTATCAGGTACATTAAGGTTAATATTTAATGAATTAAACAAGACAAAAAAACATGCATTGTTATAATGTCCTTGACAGTGGCAGACTTCAGACTTTCAAAAGCTCTCGCCTGATAAAGCATTTCCCAATGATGCAAATACTCACCTTTGACTTGAGACATGTACGTACCCCCCCCCCCCCCCCCCCCCTGTTTTTTGTGTTTATTTCTCCTAACCATTTTTTCCTGTGTGTGTGTGTGCGCCCTTCCGGGACAATGACAACGGATAACTTATTATCATAATAGCTCTCCCAGCCCTTCTGTCCTATTTTAGCTCTTTCAGAAAGTGCCATTAAACAAATGACCTCTTATTCCACTAAGGTAAAGCTTGTAATGGATGCCTTTCAGAATGCTGAATCAGTTTTCGTAGAAGCTTAATGTATTTGAATAGCTGGGAGCTGAGCGTGGCAAGATACACAGTCACTTAACTGCACATGAAGCCCATAAAACATGCGGCTGTATATAATGAGAGGCAGTAGCTGCTTGACTTGACTTTACATCGACCAGTTCATGCCTGTTTTAAATGCAGTCATACTTGAAGAAACGTTCATGAATTTAACCATCAGAGCAATTTAGGCCAAATTTTACATATTATGAAAATGAAACACTGATATTGGTTTGGATAAATTAAGCTGTTTGACATATGCCTATCTTGGTCACATTAAGTAAAAATGTTTCCATGTTTATTGAATTGTAACATCATAGGAGTTTTAACAGCACCTTCTGACACCCAATGATGCTTTGAGGATATTCTTAAGAGTCCAGTAGATTCACTGCAGCAAAGGATGGTTGCTCTATGTTTTAAGGGGTTTAAGTGGGCACAAAGACCTCATTGGTGAAGAGAAATGTGATGTGAGTGTGAGTTATTGATCAGGATTATCTTTGTGACATGGAATTGGAAATATAATGGAATGCAATTGATACTGAAAAGAATAAAGGTAACTGTTACAGCACTTAAGTATTTTAATGCAGTCAAGCAGTAAAATGCCCCCCCTACCCGATCAGGATTCATTTAGACTGAAACTTTTGATCCAGTCTCTAGTGTTTCAGCACTGTTTTGAGCCCTCCTTATTCCTCAGTTTTCTTTTCTTTCTCTTGAGCCACTCTTGTGTTAGTGGTGGCTCTTGGTGATTTGGTTTGATGACTGTGCTCTGCTGACAAGTGTTGCAACGTCCAAACCTGTCTAGCCTTGTGGTCAGATTACATCATCCTGATTCTCTTGAAACGCGACCCTTCCCTGTAATCTAAACACACACACTTACCGTATTATGAAAGAGCTTCAGGATAACGCTCCACCTGCACTAGGGGTGGGCAAAAATATTGATACGGCAATATATCGCGATACATAGTCTCCCGATACGATATGGATATTCAATGTATGTATCGCAATATATTGCCATATCAATATTTTTGCCCACCCCTAGCTGTACTTTATTTTGTGATTTCAGTGTGGGTGAGACACTGCATTTTATTTTTGTCATTTTAAGTCAGGGGCAAGTAGCTGTACTGTATTTTTGTGATTTCAATTTCAGTGTGGGTGAGACACTGCATTTTATTTTGAGTATTTTGTATCTAAGAATAATGCACACAATGCACTTTTCATTGTGTGTTTTTTCATGCAAATATGTTGCATAATTAAAATGGAAAGTTTGAATTACATTGTTTTGACTCAGTCTGTCCAATGCATTATCACTATCATCTGATGTACATATATACAACTTGGATTTTAAGATGTGTAATGCATTTTGCAATTTTTCGGTGAACTATGTAGAATATCGCAATATATCGGGATATATCGCATAATCGGGATTTCGCAATTTGTATCGTACCGTGGCTCAAGTATCGTGATGCGTATCATATCGTGAGGTCCATCCCAATACCCACCCCTAACCTGCAGTATATGCAACAAAACACACACACATTTATATGTGAGTGAGCGAGCGACCGACCGAGCGACCGAGCGACCGAGCGACCGGCCGACAAAAAATCCAATGGAAATGACATGCA
This sequence comes from Cololabis saira, assembly GCF_033807715.1. Taxonomy (NCBI): domain Eukaryota; kingdom Metazoa; phylum Chordata; class Actinopteri; order Beloniformes; family Belonidae; genus Cololabis; species Cololabis saira. The sequence continues at coordinate 36,884,647 of NC_084597.1, forward strand.
TCTTTTATATAGGTATGTTTGTGTTTGTTGGGATGTTCTGGTCTCCCCTGGAGGCTGAAAGAAAAGATGGGTTATAGCCCTGGAACCAAGTAGCCTTTAACCTCCATGGGGATGACAGAGGCACTTGTCAGATTCATCCATGTTCCCCAGGTTCAGCGTTATTGAGAGTGTCACTGTCTCTTTGTGTTTGCGCTCAGGACTGTGTGAATACGTGTGGATGAGCCCGTTTGCAAGAGTGTGCTGTGTTGTGTGTGTGTGTGTAAGTTGTGCTCTGATTTTGTCGCCTATCTTGGTTCTTGTGTGAGAGCTGTGTGTTGCTGTCCTGTCCACTTGAGGCTGTTGTGATTTGGGTTACTGTCTAAGTGACAGACAGGTCACTCCTGTCCTCACAGGGATGAGTCATCACATCAATAATAAAACAAGCTGTCAAATGTAATTGTTCAGTGTGTGAGAGCTACCTCCTCCATGGAGTTCTTGACAACAGTAATGATATTAAGGTAGCAAGGTTGAAGTGGAGGATATTGCCCGGCTGATGTGTTAGATTTATCATTTGGGATCTTGAGAAAGATTCTGAGTGACGTGCTGTGGTAACAGTGAATATGGGTGTTTGAAATGAGAATAAAGTGAGCAAAAAGAGGATCTATTCCTAAGTACAGATGAGGTTTTTTTTAAACAGTACAAGTCAGACAGACTGGCTTAAATGGGTGTGTGTGCGTGTGTGTGTGTGTGTCTACGTATATGGGTACTGTACTGTTTAATGAAAATAGACGGATAAGATGTATGCAGCAAATTCCCAGCACTTTGCAATGACTGATGGCTTAATGGATTCCCCCCCCCCCCCCCCCCCACCTTTGGGTTAAAAGCGTTGTTTAAAATGTTTATGAGAAGATAAAGCCAATGTCAAGGCTGTGAAACTTCCGTTCTGTCTCTCCGACTAAGACACAAGCCCAAAACACGTTCTCTCTCTTGAAAGCAGCTGAGCTGAAACAAAAGACGACTGCGGGATAGTTTCCTGCATTTTCAATCCTAAAGATGACTGAGAGGATGAGACTAGGTATGACAACGGGTCCCGTAGCTAGACATTTACTCCCATGAGGTCCCGTGAGAAAAACTCAGTATGACTATGCCTTTCTTTAGATTTGTCAGCTTGAAGAAGGAAATGTACTTGTCCCATTCTTATGTACAAAATGTCCTATATGAATAAATAAGCTTTCCTTTGGTGCTGAGACAACCAAACTGACAACAACTGTATCAATGGAAGTCTTTTGAAATTTTAGGCTTAATGTATTATTTATAACAAAGTGGATATATATAGTGCATTAAAGTTAAACACAGGCTGGTTCTATTAAATAAAGATAAATACATACCGGTAAATAAAATGCATAGTGTACTTGAAATTTAGATATGAACTGTCACAAGACATGAAGTCAACGCTCCATTTGTTTAAAAATGTAACTGACAGGGACTGTTGAAATTCAGTCTGAATGCATGTGGGGTCAGCGCAGCCACTGTCGTTGTCATGAAGCTAAACAAACTCCTTCCTCCTTCCATCATAACCAGCTCAATGAACATTTGGCCTAACTTTAAATTTCTATAGTTAGATTTTTTAGATTGTGTGTTTATGGCTCAGTGTTTCATCAAATTCCACAAAAGTTATAAATCAAAGGCAACACAAATAGTTGTTTCACCTCTTGGTGGACATTTTAGGAGCATCTATTAATCATGTGAACAATGCACAGAAAGCATCTCTTTATGTAGTATAGACAGAATGGCCCAAGCCAGGGTTTTATTTGTGTCATCTCTGCCATCCCATGAGCTCTTGGTGGTCCTAGACATTACAAAAGCAGTACTGCTAGCAATCTTTCCAATAACCACTTTTAGTTATCCAGATACCCTGTGTTTATTGCCTGGTTTTAACATGTTGCCTGTCCTTTTTACAATAACTAACATGAGGCTGGGTTTCAAGCTGACATTGGCAATAACTTCTCTGTGAGGGTAAACTTAATCGCTGGTCAGGTCTGATGTAAACAGACTGACATGGGACGGTGGGATCTGATAATGAGATGAGGAGGTCCACGAGCTCCTCATCCTCAGAGCCGAGGATGCCATAAATCAGCATGTTATGGGGACTGTAATATGCAGCTGGCTACCTAATGGCAGGCAACTCAGGTCAATAATAAACTGAAGAGCATTAGAAAGAAGTTCCATGCGGCCAATGTCCACAACAGCAGGAATGGCAAAGGGAGACTGGACTGGTTATATGTTGATTTGTGCTCCAAATATGGGGGAAGCCACTCCAAAAATCCCATTTTTATTCAGCATGGAGTCGGTACCCACTCCATCTCCTGCAACCAGCAATGCATCAGCCAGCTCTACCAACATGGGTAAAGCCAGTGACACCAACCAAACAGACAGCAGGGCCTTTATGTTACACAGTACCAGTCAAGAACACCTCCTGCCTGCTCTTTCCTCTGCTCAACTTGGTTTCAGGCACTGGGGAGGCAATAACACACCATGCAGTTCTACTGCCAAGCATGTATTCAGTTGTGTCATCAGGGAAAGTAACATAGTCTAACCTTAAAGCATCTAATGATACTAGACATTTCTGCATTACTGTGCTATCACCATGGAGCCATTGGTAGGAGTTTGGTGGACAAACACCTCTGTTTATTCTCTTATATAACCTCATAAACACTTTTGACCCAGTCAGTAGGATCAAACAGATATGTGATCACATAGGAAGACAGAATGGGTTGTCATCACGAGACTGCATCATCTAACAGGACATTGGACACTGTCATCACTGTGATCTGGAACAATAGCATCGTCATGTCATCATGTGTGAGCTGTAAGCTGCGTATCCATGTTTAGAAATAGAAAGGCTTCAGAAAAACACATCCATCAGAACCGTTCTATCGCCTTTATGATGAGACTGCAATGTTTTGCACTATGGACAAACGTACACTCAATTCTTATGTATGGAGGCCTGGCTGCTTATTCAGCGAATGAAAAGATGGGTCTTTGCTCCCTTTGTACTACATGACAAGGACTGACATGAACTGACATGCTTGTATGGCCAGACTGGTTGCCACAGCGCAGAGAAGAAGAACTCAGTGTTTGACACCTACAAAGGGATGGAGAATGCACCCTTGGTATGAGAACATTGCACCACTACATCTTCATTTTGCTTGTAGCTATTTGCTACTGTATCAAGCTTTCAAAATTATATATTGAGCCTTTAACTATTGTAATTGTGAACTGTTTGCATCCAGCTATTGTATTTTTTTCATGTAAAGCCTCTACCCCCCCAGAAATCCTGTTCTGTAGTTGAGTTATGGTGTACAAAGTGTGAAATTCTGTCATATTGAAGTCTGATATGCTGATGATAAATTTCTCATGCGCAATCTGTCTGACATGTACTCCACACTTTTGAACCATTCTTCTATTGATGTTTCTGATCCACGAAGGAATATCTGCATCCTATTTTGAAGTATGGAAAAAAAGAAAGAAATCCTGATGGTAGATCCCCTTTCTTAACCCCCTCCCCTCCCCTCCCCCAGTCTCCTTCAAGCTGTCCCTGGTGAGACACGCTGAATGGAGACCCATAATGAGCCTCTGTCTGTTCCACACAGTGAGCTGTCTGAGGCTGTGATGTGTCACTTGTGCCGGGCTCCTCTCTCCAGATGTCTGTGTGCAGAAAAAAAAAAAAAAAAAAGATTTATTTCTAATAGGCCTCCAGTTAGTGGATGGAGGATTTCAGATCTCCGGGTTACATCCAGTAGCCAAGACTTGTCATACACACCTTTTCACTTCTGAGGCTTCAACTTTTATTTATAAAGCAGAGATAATGACAAGCAAATCCCATCTCACAGTTCCACATCATCACTGCTGTGGCTGTCCCTCACACCAGGAGTTGTATTAAAGGCTTTGGCCACGTTTGTAGCAATCACTTCATCAGATTTAGTTTGTTGTATCTGGACCACCCCATATTGCCTAATGCAAACACTTTGACACATGCCCCCCCTCCCCTTGTAAGAAAGCATTTGTTTTTCATTTGAGCAAATAAGAGGGTTGGCGAGATCATGTGTTTGGCACCTGAAGCAGGAAGTGCAGTGTGACAGCCTTTGCCTGGAAGTGCAACGTCTGCCTCTACATCTGACACAGCAAAACTGACAAACCTGGCTCTTTCTGTCTGAGGCTGTTCAGTCATATCACAACGAGGTTTGGGTGGGTTTCTTTTGTTCTGTTTCCAGGGACAGCCTGCACTGAATTGTTAGAACTGTAGTTGAACTTTGTGGTCTGGAGAGTCACGACTTCCGTATTACTACCCACTGGTTATATTTTATTTAAAATATGAAATCTTATCTGGATGGAACAAACCTCAATAATTTAAGGAACAATCACATAGTTAAAATATGTTGTTTACTTGCATCAAACATACACTTCCTGATTTGCTGTTCTAGATATCCTTGTCCCCTTCACTGATTCACCATTTCAAGTCTCTATCAAACAACTGTTAAAGAAAGATAACAAAAACCGAGCAATAATGATGAAATGGAGACAGAACAAGCACCGATGACTTTGCTGTTCTTGGTATCAGCTGTTATGGACCTCAGTAATGTTTAATAATACAGTGCCTGCCTACATACACAGGAGGACAGTCTTTATAACGCCAACCTGCAGCAGTGTTCATAGTGGTGTAGTGTGGATGGAGATCTTTTCACGATATGGAGGTTCAACAGTACTCTGGAAAGTCGACTGAAGATAAACGCATGGATGAGTGGTCTTGCTGAGACATTAATCCTTTGATCCTGGAGATGTTCTTCAGGTGATAGAAGGCCGCCTTTGTTATTGTTTTAATGTGTCTCTGAAGGTTCAGGTCCTAGTATTTGACTACCCCCAGATTTCAGGCCTTATCAGTGGTTTGTAGCTAACAGTGATCTGATGTCTAACAGAGCTAAAGGGATTTAGCAACTGGTGTTATCTTTGAGAAAAGTTGTGACTGACAATGAATAAGTGTTAATTTTGATGTGTATTCTGTTTCTAATCTTGTTATACTTTCTTTTTCTGTGACCTATGAGCAATAGAGATTTTACAGCATTCTCCCATAAGGGGCCCAAGCCTTTCATGGAAAGAGCCACTGATGGTAATCTTACCACCTGGACACAGTACATATCAGTTTGTTTCTGTAGAATCAGCTTCCCCAATCGCCCAAAACACCCCCCCACCCAAGCATCAAGGATTTAATTATGCACATTTGTGTACCCCGACTTGGAACGACAGCCAAGACAAGAACATTGGAGGCACATTCACCAGTAAATGCTTAGTTGTGTTGGGATTTTTGCTACTGTTGGGCTTTTCCCTGACTGACATTATTGACCAGCAAGAGTGTGGTCCTTGTACACTGAATTTGCTTTATGATGCATTATACACTGTTTATTGATCATATACACACGGTGAATGGCATTCCAGGACCCTAGCCAGCTACGAAAGAGTGGAGAATTGATTTTTCTATTTGAATAGCTCTTCCAAATGCATTGGACCTTTTCGATTTCCTCAACATTTTTCTCAAATACACTCTGAAGCATAGTAGTACTTGTTAAGGCTCATTAAGTCCATGTAGTAATTACCAGTGGGATTGTGGTCAACTAAAAGTGGACACCCTGGGAAAGAGCTAATTAGAACAAAGAGCCACATTGAAGTTTTCAAGAAACTTTTTCTCTTTTTCCTTAAACATCTTTCCATATTGTATTTTTTTAAAACTGCAAGTGCATTTTCAGAATATTGGTTAAAGAATAAACATTACCCAGACCAAAACACTTTATTTAGTCCATTTTTTTCCTTTTTAGTCTTGCACATCTGAGATTGACAGTTCAGTTGTGGGGAATCCCTTCAGACTTTTTGGGATAGATTTTTTTTTCTTTCTGTCAAACTCAAGGACTCAGAGAAAGACATGTTCATATGGAAATTTTCCCTCAGAAATATTCCTACACATACTTCATAAATGAAATCCCCAAAACAAGTCACATCCCTACTGTGCTCTTTACACAACAGAGATAATATTTGTTTTACATCCACTGTTGGTGTATAAGGCCTAAGATTCCTCCACTTTTCTAACAAATCTCTGCTGAATTTGGTGCTTATTGTTTGTTTTACACATCATTACCTCTCCTGTGGGCTCTGGTCCACAGAAAACCTACAGGAGCAAACAGTTTGGAAGATACTGACTCATTCATAGCCATAAAAATGGTTTGGATTTATGTTTAGGACAACTATTTTTTATTATCGTCATATATTCTGTCAATCAATTTTGATGACTCACTAACTGTGAATGTTTCATTTAAAGATCTGAAAATGTAATATACTTCAGATATATTTCAGAGTAGGCAATTAATATTACATTTATACACAAAAATATGCAAAAGTTATGTAAGAGTAAACCACCTCTTGAAAATGTAAATTAGATAAAGGGCTGTATTGGACAAGATTTGATCAAAATGTTCAATGTGCTTTTAGAGATTAGAAACTGCATCTAATTTGAATTTTCCTCCATACCTTTTGAGAATAGTGACTTTGCAGAGAGATTCACCGCTCCCGGCATTCCTGCCATACTAGAAACGCTCCCCGTGAGCCCTGCTCTGACAATACTGCACATTTGCAACTCACGCTCAATCTCCTCCACTTTGTCAAAGCAACGACCCGTCATCTTGAATTTCACTTTGGGGAAGAGGCGAGACAAAGCTATAAAGTGTGAAGGGTGGTGAGCAAAAATTGCTTTTTGTGTGTCTGAAAAAACTTTTTGTGGGTGTGCAGATGATCCGAAATCCACACACCACAAATCTGGCCTTTTGTACCGAATGTTCTCCCTCAGATGCCCTACAGGAGTCGTACTCGGTGAAGAGTTCTCCTCTGCTACTTTTTGTTCTGATCCTGAGGGAGGAAAGTGCAAATGGTCAGAACAAGGCATCCTGGTAGCATTGATGTGATAAATAAAAAAGTGATTCCTTTCTTTTCCCACTCCACAATCTACAGCTGCACAAGAAGAATTGCTTTATAAACCAGAACAGAAGTGTGAAAATGTTGGTGATCACTAATAAACTAACAAAGAAAGCTTAATATGTGAAAAGGAAAGTACATCCTCCTCATGTTTCGAAGGTTTTATTAAATTATTCAGAGCTTATTCGGAGCAGATAGGTGCTGCTAATAAAATACAGAATACTCGAGCCTAATTTATGCTTTCCGCTGAATCAACAGCATTGGGATGCAAAGCCTCTCCGTCGCCACAAAGTTTTCTGACTACCCAAAAATCAGGCCTAATTGATTGTCAACAAGTGTGAATGACTGTAGAAAAGCAGACGTTTTACAGTTTGCTGGTCTGGAACATTCAGGTGTGTTTTAACACAATCTCAATGAGGAAACACATAGCAATGATCTTGGAGAGACAATTGTTGCAGCCCACCAATTTGGGTCATGAGGGCATCTCCAAATAATTTAGTCCAATATTCTCCTCTGAGAAATACTATTCACACAGAATAGTTGCCAGTTGTCCCTGGAGTAGGTATCCCAGCAAGTTCACCCCGAGGTCGGGCCATGCCATGAAAGACCTACATGTCAGATTCTGCAGGCATCTTATGCAGCATATCACATCAGTACCACCACATCATGTTGTCAAACAAAGTGCTGGGTGGGTGATAGCTTGTTGTGGCTTGAAGGACCTGGGTGTTTTTACAATCGTTGGGTGAACCGTGACTCCTCCATTTATCAAACATTTCTACAGCCATATGGGAGGCCACCTCTCCTGCTGCTAAAACTGAACTTGGGTTACAAAAACAAATATACAACAGAATGACTGAAAAAAAAAGTATTATTTGGTTCAAAGACCCAGTTAAAGTCCTGACCTCACCCCAAAGGAAAAGGCAGGTGGCAGGATTTTAGAGCTCTACTCAAACGAGTGTCTGCAGACTTAATGATCTGAAGCAAAAGATGACCATGGAGCTTTTTTTTGTGTGTGTTTGGGGGTTGTTCCCCAAAAATGCACAAGTCGTTTGTGAAATGCCTCGTTTTTTCCATAATACGATAATAACACAACAATTTTGTTGTTTGAATCAAATATTTTGGAACTGGTAAGGAATGCTTTTTTAATTTAATTTATTTACTTATTTTAGTCTGTTCTAGTACATTAAACACAAGGAATATCAGGATTTCCTTTTTTTCCACATGCACATAATTATGACGGCACACTTCAGCTGTTCTTAAAGGCTTTGAATAATGTGTATCAAAGAGACACAAATTAAGGGCTTTTCCCTCCTACAGCTACCAGGATTGCTCTTTTAGACGACATTCATTCTTTTGTTAGACATCAAAGCCGTAATGCCACATAATGGCGATCACAGCTCTCGTCTAAGAGCAAGGAAGGTGGTGGAGCCAGTTTTAAGTAAAAGTTAGCAATCTCCAATGTAATCACCATTTAACAGTAGAAGAAAGCTCTGACAGGTGAGACGACCACCATCAGGCAGGGATGTAAAAGCATTACCACACTCAGTACGTTTACATGCACTAACAGAAAATCAAATTGTTGACTTAATCCAACCAATATCGAATTTTTAAAAGACATGTATACAGCTTAGCCGGGCTGTAGTCGAACTGAACTGAAGCTCTTGAGATCGAGCTATTAATGCCAGATAATGTGGTCTTAATTCAAGTTATTCCAGCAGCAACCCACGCTTAGCCGATCTAGAGACTGCCCCGGGACGAGCCGCAGGAGCAGGAATAATAACAGTCACGGCATGACAACAACACAGTAACGGAAGAAGGCGACTTTGAGTACATCTTACCTGCAAATTGATCAGGCTTAGTATATAAGAAATTAACAGGGCTGCTGCATCATTAACGTCCATATTTTACGTGTTATTGTCTTCCTTCGCGCTTGATTACTAATTATACCAGAAGAATGCCAACGCAATAGTGCGTGTGGCGCCACCTAGCGGCGTGGAGTCGAACACACCTCACTCAATAATCGAATGTCTTCTTGCGCATGTATACTTGGATTTCTCTAAACCTCTAGTTTAATCCTTAGCTAGATTGTTGCCAATAGCTTGATATAGATGTGCATGTAACCGCACTGACTGTCAATCAATCAACCAATCAATCAATCAATCAATCAATCAATCAAACAATCAATTTACCTTTATTATATATCTCTATAGCGCTTTTTGAGGATAAAATTACAAAGGGATTTACAATAAAATGCTGGGTAAACTAAAATGAAATGGTTAAAATACAGAGGCTAAGATGGATGTAAAGGATGACAACAATAAAAGACATGTATACACAACTACAATTAAAATGAAAGACAAGTTGCCCAGTCAACTAAAAACTGTTTTTTAAAAGAGTCAACACTATTGGCCAGCTGCAGAACAGGAGGTGGAGCATTCCACAGTCTAGGAGTAATGGATTTTAAAGCGTGATCTCCTCTTGTTTTAAACGTGTTCTTGGAACGGATAAATGTCTCTGATCTTAAGACCGAAGTGAACAAGCTGAGGAATAAGGGGTTAAAAGATCACAAATGGATTTTGGGGGCTTGGTCATGAAATCCTGTAAAAATCTGAACTAAAAGTTTAAAATCGATGTGTTGTTTGACTGGCAACCAGTGCAGAGAGGATAATGTTGGTGTAATATGTTGCCATCTACAAGCACCAGTTAAAAATCTGGCTGCTGAGAATCTGCAGACAGTTTAAGGAACGCTTGTTAAAACAAGTAAAAAGAGAGTTAGAATAATCAAATGTTGAAATTATAAAATAATGTAAAATTATCTCCAAATCAGTGCGTGAAATAATATTCTTTAATTTTGAAATGTTCCCCATGACGAAAGCAAGTTTTGGTCGATTCTTTTTAATGTCTCTCCAAGGTGAAGAGTCAAGCAACACCCCCAGGTTCCTGATGCTTGAACTGTAAATCAGTTACAGTCGAAAATAGTGGTAAATTATGAGTCCTAACATGCCTCTTTTATTCTTCAACTTCGTCATCCAAAACTGTGAACAACTCATTCATGAAGACAAGCTTTTAAATTTAAGAGTCCATAGTGAGGTGATGTCCTACCTCGCTCCATAAAACTTTTAAAGGGAAAATCATTCCTTTGTCACTTTGTTTTTAGATTACTGTTATTACTTGTAGATTGGTCTTCATCAGTCATCCCTTAATCAGAATCCCAGTTCATTTTAGAGTGCAGTTTAAAATTGTATTTCCTTATGTTAAGAGGTACCTTTATACTTTACCAAATGTTAACATCCTCCACACTTTAAGTAGAACCTGCTCTGGGTCATTCCTAGATCCAGACTTGCTAACAGAGGTAACTTAAGGTGCATTTTCATCAGGATTAGAGTCAGGGATTCCTGGTAAACTCACCAGACAGGAATGTCAAACACTGCCTTCTCAGCCCCTTTAGCTCCTTAAGCCGGTGTGTCTCTGTTAGGGCTTTTCCACCAAACCGGTTCCAGTGCTAGTTTGGTGCTTCTGAGAGACCAGTTTTTTGCTTTACGACCACCGGCTGCGAGGAAAGCATTGACTCCACTGACTGTTTTCAACGTTCTGTTGAAAACTGGTGGCTTTGGCAACTGGTGCTGACCCCCAAACCTTCATCTAACCAACATCTACCATTTCTTTCTTGTGAAAAAATTGTATAGGGGATAGTTTACCAATTCAGTTAATATAACTGGGTCCTAGACTATAATGGAGATGCAACAAAAGAAAAGACTGAGGAGGAGGAGGTGGACCCAGCAGTAGTTCTAGCCTCGTAGGTTTTGACCTGGATCTTGGCTAATGGAAACCTGTCTGTAGCCTTTTCCGTAGTGGCTCTTCAGATCTTGCATTTAACCCTACTTTAACTGGATATTTTGTTTTCAGTGTATTGACATAGTTGATTTATTATATATTATATTTTATTTTTTTGTTGATGCTTTTTGGTTAATGAGGTTTGCTGTTGATTTTAGTGATAAGTTGAGAATATATTTGCATTGCTTGTCCAGCTTTTAGGTCAAATTAGGTTGTTTTAAATCCGCTACACAAACAATCTCAATTTGACTTGCTCTGATATACTGCATATTGCTACATTTAGACTTTTAGATTGATTTATTTACTTAATTTTATAATAAATAACCTAGAAGCAACAGAAATCATGTTGTGTAGCTTTGTTTTTCCTATGATATTTGAGTTTCTCAAAAAGTAATGAAGTAATGAAGCTACAACTCTCAAGTCTTAGAATGTTTTTTATCCATACACTGATTAATATGTGATAATATAGTTTAGTCTTTCTTCAGCCATATATTGCAGGTAAAGCTTATAGATGATTGTAAGGAGCCTGTGGTTGATTCATTCACTTACCCCACTCATCTGAACCTGTGAAGGACTGACATTTAAAAACTGCAACTAACTGCAGTTTCTGTTTGTGTAAAAGGACAGAGATCTGAGCTCCACTGTGCCAACAACAAAATGCCATGGACCTCCTGAGTGACACGCTGCCACAGGCAGAGCCGTTAAACCAGCTCATGAGAGGGAATTATTTACCAGTGTGGAGCTGTGCAGTGGTGGCCACCTAACTTTCAACCCTGAGTCCTCACCCTCATCAGCATGCATTATTCTTTTTTTTGGTGTCGCTTCACGTTTGCTGACGAGAACAGCTTGGTAAAGCGTAGCCTGCAGCGTGTGATGCACACACAACACATGGTTTCTTCACTTTCTCTCTGTCACACAGGCTGTTAACAGTGTTTTCAGAGTCAAGGAATGTGTAAATATTCAGCGAGAAGTGGTGGTGGCAGAGGGGAGGGTGCAGCAGAAGTGGGATGGGGGTGGGGGAGACTGGGGAAGTGCGACGCCCACACAGACTTGGCTGGACTGGCATCCCTTTAGGCCATCCTTAAAGGTTAACAGGCACCAACCAACTTCGTCGCCATCCAATTTGACATGACAGTCTCGATCGCAGAGTTTGATGTGTCGTTCTTTCACAGCTCACGAGCTCTGGGGCCATGAGAGGAATCTCTCACTTTCTGTTGTGTTGGACATCATACAGAGTGGCGGCACAAAGAGAACCCAATTAATTATTTTCTGGATTTTTGCCTGCTTTTGATCCATCAGAAATAGACGTGAATGCATGACAGAACACACGCACGCGTTGCATGCAGCTGTAAACACACACTCACACGCTTGCATTACACGGCCTCACACACAATGCATTGTCTCCGCTGATAGAGGGCATTAATAAGAAATGAGTCCTTTTCAAGTCTGGCAGTGGGTTGTTAGATCTAAACTGACATAATCTTACACAGGGAGTCCCTTCCCACCTTGTGACGGACTTTCCCCCTCATTCCACCTCCCTTCGTGCAAATGCAGCACTGACAGAAAAGTCTGTTTCCAAAGAGGTTTTTCTTTTTTGAATGCATAATACGAGCTTCCTTCATCCAGTTCCTGAATTTTTTTTTACACCTTTTGCTATTTTATTTACTGTGTAGTAATGCACGTAGATGCAAAGTGGTATCACTTTTACTTTTTCTCACATCAATTCAGACACAGCTCTGTTCATGTTGAACTTCCTGTATGTCTTGCTGGCAGTTTCAGCTGTTTGTATCTACACCATCGACTATATAAGAATAACTGGGCAAAAACCTTTGTGAAATCACCTCTAGGTTTTCCTTATGCTTTTAATGGGCTGCAAGAAACAAAACTGGTTGGATCACGCCCGCCTTATTTCAGTCATAAGGCGTTTTTTAGATCAGATCCTGCTAATATTGCAAGATGATGAATGTGTGGTTAATGCACGTTGGTCATTTATACACAAGGCGTGTTATTTATCAACTCGGGCCTGAAGGCAAGTTGCGGGGAGGGAAGGCGAGTCGGGAGGCGTTAACCGCTTAACATATCATTACCTGTGTGGGCGTGTAGAATGACGTATTGTCCCCACATCAGCAAGACTTATATGCCGTGACAGGTGTAATTTTCAAAACGAAGATGGATGAACACTGGTATTAGTGTTTTTTGTCTGGGTTTTGCTTTTTGCAAAGCCCAGTTTGTCATTTTTGTGGCCTCTTGTTCAAACAATGGACCATTCTTTTTCGGTTCTGGACATACACCAGTTTATGGCGTCTGACGCAGAGGAACTCGTGGATAAAGGTGCTACCCGTAACGACCCGCTGCTGCTGTTACTCTCATCATCTGCTTCCTTATTTTATAAAATAATAATAAATAAATACATTTGGAAAAACGTCCCTGGTGGGCTGTAATGAGGTTGCGTGATCAACAAACCCCTCCCGTGACCCGCCACCCCGCATTAGTTCTGTTTACATTAGACTTGACCCGCGGTTAAGACTGCCCTCGGAGGAGAGTTGTTCATGGGGCAGCTCCACACGCCATCCCTTAGTGGTCAATGTAAAAGGGGCACACAACACGCTAGATTTGCACGTTGAACGCGGGGTATTCACCAATGTAAAAGGGGCTATAGTTAGCTATCATAGCTTGGCTGGCTTTGCCGATACTAACCTATGATCCTAATTAGTATTACCTTATATTCACGTGTTCAAATCTTTTCAAACATTTTCAATTCAAATGTCACTACTGAAATCAGAAACGGGTGCTACAAGAGCTGAAAAGAGGACTAGCAAAGAGCTGCTGGGACCTGCCAGCATCATAGGGTTAAGGTACATTGGGAATGGGACCTCCCTTTTCAATGTCGTTTTGGAGGCGACATCAGAAATGACAACGGCATTTGGTTGTCACACAGTTAACACTGGTTTTAGTTTAGTTGGTCCTTGATTTACACTATGCTAGTTGAATGCATTGTTTACCCCCACCCCAGTTTATTTTTGATAGACAGCGTGAGTGTTTGAGTTCAGTATGGTAACTTCAGTGAAGAAGATGACTGAGTGCCCTCTCTATCACCCCTAAACAAACCCCTCCCGATTCCACATCCCTGCACGTCAAGCCGGGATTTGATTCTGTGTGGCATGCTGAATTCCCCCTGGTGTTAGTCAGTAGTTGCTGCCGCTCGCACCTCTTTTTTTATTTCTCCTGTTTCAACACCTCAACAGTGCAGTTAGAGGAAGAGGGTATCCTCTCGGGTCACAAACTCAGTGCTTTAATTCGGCAAAATTAGAGCTAATCTGATATAGTTTATACTACATTTCCTCAAATAAAAACCTGGATTAAATTAAAAGCTCGGCCTGTGAGGTCTGGTCGATAGGAACAAATAAAGGTGGGCCCCTAATACAATCTAAGACAGGAGGGAAGAGGAGAAAAAAATGCAGCTCGCAGCAGTTAATGGATTATTCTGTTTCACTTAACTGAACTTAACTGACAGTTGGGTCACCATACAAACTTGCCCTCCGCACACCAACGATATTACCAAGATGACATGTATTTATTTTGCCAGCGCATTGATACGGTTTTTTGTTTTGTTTCCAGTGCAGATTTTTTACTCATTTGTATTGATGCTTGTGACAGGAATGTACAAGGACACCTACAGTTTGTGCACAAGCCCATCTGCAGGCACAGATGGGTTACACAACCCACCCACACTCACACACCAGCACACTAATGTTAATGTCTTCACTTTTATGTTTAGTAAAACTAACCATTACCAGCATGTGCATATGTACTTTGGCAATAACACAATATGTGATTTCTGGGAACAGTAAATGACAGATAGGAAACGTAATCCCACTCTTTATTGCTGGTTCTGGCTGGTAGCTAAAACATCAAATTGATCCTGTTGCATTCAGCATTGAGAGTGCTCATTTCAATGCATTTATTTTCATTTAACTGATGATTATTTCAGTTTCATGTAGCCTCAGTCCTCTGTAGTTCGTTTTAAAGTCTTCTGCAAAGTCAGTGTGGAAGGTTTGGGATTATGATCTGCATTAAGTAATATGGCATAATTAATGATAGTTAAGTTCTCATAAAAGAGTGCTTGAGATGATTATTTTATCTCTCTTCTTTTTTGTAAGGTTTAGTTTCCAGTTTCATCACAAAATCATGGTATGTGTAAGCACTTAGAGGGTCATTTAGTGTTTAATTATTCTATTCATGAAAGGCAGATATAACTGCATGGTCGAGGCAAGATGGGGGAAAATCGTTGTCAAGCATCACAACGCAGTGATTCACAAATACCATTCAGAACTTTGCTGTGCAAAAGGAAGCCTTTTTTTCCAACTTATCCTGTGGCAAAGTCAGTATCTCGGGGCTCTGAAGCACCTGAGATTTTTTTTTTTATTTATTATTTTTTTTTACCTTGTCTGCACACGTATTAATGGTTGACACCATGCTGGTAAAAACCTAAGGCATATATATGTGCATTGTTACTATATTTAATATATATATATATATATATATATATATATATATATATATATATATATATATATATATATATATATGCATACATTTGCATACACATGATACATATATATACACATACAAACCCAGTGTTTTTTTTGTTTTTTTATTTTTTTTATTATATTATAAATATTTTGAACATATGGGTGCCAAGAGCTCTGGAACCAAGGGTTATCTGATTACATTAACGCAGGAGATTTTCACAGCAACATATTCTGCCTTCAGGAACACGTCTTTTCTAGACGTCCATGTATAGTACAACAAAACAATGTAAAAATTAGGCGACCACCTGAAGCTGAGGTAGTCCATGTCAAGCAGTACTTTCTCGCTTTCACTCCTCTGCATGGTTGATTCCAATTTCAGCATCTCATTCAGAGGTGTGTATTTAAGGTGCAAGAGGTACTTATCTCACATCTCCTGTGATGTCTCCCACCTGCCAGGCTGCTGCTCTTTAAATCTCCTCTCTTCCCAGCTTTCAGCTGTATGCTCCAGGTGTAGGGAATGAAGGTTATGTTAATCACTGTCCATAAATCTCCACATATGTGTAATAACTGAACATTGATTAGGTCGGAGCCTGGATTTCCCAAATCATTACAAGTTTTCATTGAGTTGACTGACTGAACTACATTCTGCAGCATTTAACGAAGTATGGCAAAGGAAGAAGCAGAGACTGGTACAGCAGTTTAAACTGCTCCCCGTTGCTTTATGCTCCTCTTCATCTGTCAGGAGCATTAGTTGTCCCACAGACACGGTCTTAATAGTGGCCGAGCGAAGGGGACAGGACAACTAATGGAAGCCCTTTGTTCAGTTGTCACTTTTGCTGCTCCCATGGAAACACCCTGCTGGCCAATCAGACAAGCCCTCTAGACAGCAGCTTCTGCTCTTCTGTCACTATTTGACTAAAGGCATCTATCACACTGAACTATCTTCAGTGTCTTTTTCACTCTATCACTTGTTTTGCTTCCTGGTTACCCCTAATATATTTTTTCTTATAATTTACAGTACAATAAGATGAGGAAAAGTAACTTCAATTAAAATGGGAAATAAAACATGGGGGCTTGTAGCAATTAATGTATAATATATAATAATAATATAATTGCAATGTGAGGATATGCTTTGGTAAAGCGAGGAGTAAAAGCTTTATGCCTTTGTGCTTTGGGTGGCGAAGTTCACACTTTATCCCAGCCCTCAAGTGGTTATAAATGCTTCCCACTTGACTTTTTATGAGTGTGATATGCGGTAGCCCCAGCTACATGCAAGTCTCCCACTGGCTAAACACTGGGCCGTGTGATAAGGCTTTCAAGAGGAAGGAATACTGGCAGAGTGGAAGGAAGGGCAACAAAGGGATCATGAGCATCTCTGCTGCCAGTTTGAATACAAAGCACGTGTCGTCTGCTGTTGGTTCATCTTCTGTCTGTACAAGATGTCCCCCTGTGAGGACAAAACTAAACACAGAAAGGGTCTTAAAGGTCTTAAACTCTAAAAAACATTGTGGTGTAACCATGAATGAATACCCGCTGCAGGCTTTGTAGGTTTGTTTTTTGTAGGTTGTCACTATAATATCAATGATAGCAATAATATCCACTCTATATCATAGTTACTACTTTTAAAACAGGCTATATTAGTGATCATCCAGGTGTGTGTGTGATTGCTTGTATGGCCATGGACTGTGGGCCTATGCATTTTATTTAGTCAGCCGTTTCAGTCAGCTGTGTGTGTAGACTTAACTATCCCTACTTTGTATAGTGTATTTGTTTGTGAGAAGATGTGAAATACAAGTATTCTGTATAGTGATGCACCGAAATGAAAATAATTGTGGCCGAAACCGAAACTGAAAATAATAATAAACACTTGGCCGAATACCGAACAATACCGAACATGGTTCTTCAGCAGTTTTTCATTTATTTTGCCAATTTTTTCACCATTGCATGAATCAAATACATTTGATTTAGGCATGCTTTTCAAAGAAAAAAATATTTTACAAAATTACAAGGTAGAAAATATTTATTGAACATAAAAAAATGAACATTTTTTAATTTCCCAGCATTATGTTGTTTTGGTTCCACCTCCTGGTGAATGTTAGGTAAAATTCTTATGGGGTTAGTTTTTGGTTGGCCAACGGTTTATGTAGTGCGCAACGTTACGGGACGGAGCGGCCAGTCTATTTCCTTATATTACAACGCCGTTATTAATTGTTCGTTTTTTTTCCCACTTATTCCACAATACCGAAAGTGTTTTTTTTGCCATTTTCGGCCCAACAATTTCGGTTACCGAACAATCGGTGCATCACTAATTCTGTATTAACGAAGTCCAGACAAGAAACGGTAATACAGCGATGCTGCTATGAGTTTTCTAAAGTTGACCTCATGTAAATTGGTTATTAATCCCAAAATCTATGTATGTGAGTCTGATGATCAGATTTGAACAGATCACTTCTGTCATTTGTTGTTACACTTTTAATGCTTTTCCACCAAAGTATTACCAGTGCTATTTCAGAACACCGCTTCACTGGTACACTCGAATGGGATTATTGTGACTGATCAAACATTGTGAGTGCCATTGTTAAGTATCTGTGTCTAGCGACAGGAGAAAAAAACTAAAAGGAACAAAGAATCAACACCAAAATTCAACATCAGCTGTCGGTGGCATTTCGTGTGACAGCAGCATGACTGTTGTTGAGCAAAGTGAAAAAAATACAATTTGTTGGTGCAATTTATGCCAATCAGTTTGACTTGAACAATATGATCTCTATATTTCAAAATAAATAAATAATAGAGTGAGTCCCTGTAGCCTCCAGTCAGCTTAATTAAGAGGAAACAAGCAACAACTATGTGTTGTGCATTTGAAGCAACAGTAGGACAATTTTAACAGTTAAGACAATGCCTCTTAACTGAAATGAGAAACAGTGTTTGCATCATTAATAACCATTGAGTGTTTCAGTTGATGGATCCTGCTTAAAAGAGTGGGTGTAGATCTTTTTTGTTCATGCATTTGTCAAGCATTTATACTTCTCGCTGTTGTTAGTGACATTTGTTGACTGTTTATATTTTGTAATTATATATTTTTTACTTTTTTTTACCCTTTCGCTGCATGTGTGTGTTGTGTGTACTGCTGCTGCACAAAGCAAATTTCCCCACTGAATGAGGAATAAGGGAAAATCTAATCTAATCTCATTTCTGAACACACACTTGTAATATTAACAAACCGAATGTGAGGCAAGACATAAGAAACACTATAATATGTATTGTTGATGCACCAAAGTCCCTTACTCAAATTCAGAGTAAATTAAAGGGAGATTCACATTTGAATCGATGATAATAATATTAATAATGATGTGGCTGTACAAGTTCTTTAGTGAAGGTTCCTAAAAAATTCTGAAGTTGAACCACGACCTGGTTTATGTTGTTCATAAAGGGTTTACAAGACCAAAACCAAAGAGCAAGAGAGCAAGAAATACTGATTTCTTGTCTCCAAGTCCAGTCTTTCAACGCTGCCCCCCCCCCCCTTCTGCCTCCTTATCTCATCTTGCAGAGGGGTGTGGGCAGACTTCCACAGGCCAGCTGGATTACGCATGTTGGACTTAATCCCACTCATAGTCTCAGTGCTTCTCGTCACGCTGACATGTAGTGGACCATCATGTGGACACAAACCCATGTACACACACGCAGGCTCGGGTGCCGGCGTCTGATAAAGAGCCTCACGGAGGCATTAACCTCATCAGACCAGCCCCAAAAGATATCCCCTTTTCCTGCTCTGATCCCCAGTTTGCTCTTATCATCTGAACCTGCTCCAAAGCCCTAAACCCCTGTGTCACCACACGCCCTGAGCAGCTTTGTGTCACAGCTCATCTCTGATCTACACATACGGCGGATGAACTGTGACAAAAGTGTTTTCAGGATTATTATTGCCATTACCTATTCAAGCTAAATCATAACGTTGTTTATTTTCATATGATTGTTGAGCAGATGAGCATTTTCTTACTGTGTTTGGCCCTCCACCAAAGGAGATAATGGGAAGAGGCCGTGTAATAATTGATAGATGACGGCAACAGCTGTTTGCTGTTGAGACATGAACAAGACTGTTCAGCACAGCAGCCCGGCTGGAAGTGCTCTGCAGACGGGGAGCAGGTAAAACACATTATATGTCAGACAAGCTGAAACAAAAAAAAGAGAGTTGCAAAGGTCAGATTCAAAGCATGCACTTATAGAAATGTGTGAAATACTTACCTGAGAAGGTAAAGAAAACAAAGAAAGTTCTGGCTGTTCTGGTTCTTAGTGTAGGAAGATTTGTTGGGATCAAGTGGTAAAGAGAAATACACATAGTTTGCTTTGCTTCAGTGTTTAACAAAACGAGGACACTGCATAAAAAGACAAAACCTGAAAAAGGGTATTCAATAATAACTAAGTTTACTTAGAACACACTTAAAAACAAATGATATATGATTGAAGTTATTTTTTAATCATTTACCCATTGGTGGTTGATTATTTATCCACAAATCATGGTTTCCTCCTTTGGCACCACGGCACGAAAGCCACAATTTAAAAAACATTTATGGATTTTCTGACTCACAATTTGCTTCACTGCACAAAATTGCCTTTTTGCATCTTTCCCACTACTGTTTGTGAACAAAAATGCATGTTTTATAGCCATGTTCAGCGACGCAACACAATTTTCATGCACTTGCTTTTCGTGAGGTGAATTAGCACAGTTTGACTCAGCAGGTGAAAGGTTGCCTTGCATCATTCGCTCACTTAATTTGTTGTTATGTCAGCTGACACTTTGCTCCTGAGAGGCTGTTTTGCGAAAACATGGAAGTGTAAAGTTTCCCTATTGCCATCATGCAAATCATGACACACCTAAGGGCAGGTCAGGTATTATACACCTGCAGAATGGGATTAAGGACTACAATGAAATGTTACAAGGGATTTAAGGTTTCTTTTGTTGTTTTTTTTTCCAACCACACTTCTTTAATTGAACCCTTTGGGCTGAGAGGGATCTGGGATTTTCTTCAGCCACATTTTTCATATCGTGTAACAGCCCTCTATTAACCTTTAACTGAACTCCCGACTCAGGGATCTTTTGGAATTTATTTTGACATCCGCATGGTGGGGAGCACATAAATGCATCAGCTCTTGCTCATCACATTCACCGGCAATACTCTGAGTTTCCCTTTGGGCTGACCGGGCGGGAGCGGCATGTGGGCTCGATGCTTCAGCCTCCACAACCATCCTCCCAACAGAAAGAAAGATAATTCTGAATCTCTAAGCAGCTTTGCCTTCTGCATCATTGAAAACAACCCAGTGCTCGTTTTAATTGCTGTATTTTTATCACCAGGTATGATTATAAATTATTTGTATTGCAAAATTGAACATAAGTCTCCAGGGTGCTGAAGAAAAAGTGTTATTATGCTGTTTGGAAATAAAAAGCACCTTTATTTTAGGCAATAAAAAAGTAAATCTCCACATACAGTTTCTGTAAACTAAGAAAACCTGCAAGAATTTATTCTAAGAGTGCGTTCAACAAGTGTCCGTGAGAGCAAGGAGATTACCTCTGATTACCATTAATATTATTTCTGACACACTTTATTTCGGGGTCCAAAGACCGTCCAGAGATATAAAACAGGAAGAAATAAGGACATGCTCACATTTCAGAAATCAAAAGACAGTATAAAGAAAATAAAGATTATAACGCTCTTAGTAAAAGTAAATTTGTTTAGCTTGTTTGGAGGTCAAAGCAAGCCGAACCAACCAAACCTACCATTCCGTCAGGTGTCATTGTAAGATGTTTGCTTTCACTGCTCAGCAGAAACTCCTGAATGGAAGGACCTTTGTTCAACACCTGCTGCTGAGTCACTAAACACCTCCTTAACCTCCCCTCAATTTCCCAAACCTCCCCCCTCCTTCCCCCGCCTTGAGCTAAAACATTGCCGTGATACCTCTCCATGCATCAGCTCCTCATGTATTATGAATGGTTTGGCTTTGCAGTGAATAAGCTGGAAGAATATCAATCCTCCTGACTGATTAGTTTCTGTTGAACATGACGACATCATTCTGTGCCGTTGTGTTTTTCATGATCTGGGATTATTCGTTATGCTGCTTGGTTCAAAAAAGGCTTAAATGTGCATTAAGTTCGTAGTAGCCCAAGCTGTGGTTCATTCTCTGTTTACTAAATCATTTAGCATGATTTATGGAGAGGAAAAAAATCCTGCACGCAATGAGAGTCAACTGCACAGCATTGTGTTCCCCCTTTTCTGCCTGGTTATTAACTCTGAGAAACACTAAGCAATTCTAAAATACTGTGTTTCAGCTTTATTTCAGCCTGTTTCTGTTCCTGTAAGATGATTAATAGTTTTAAACTAATCTAGATTTGCACCTTTATTTTACTACGATATCACGTTACCTGTTTGGCACAAATGCTCTGTAGCTGGTCAGTGTTCAGTTACATGAACAGGTGAGCAGGTATTGATCTTTGTGTTCTTGTCATGTGTGGCAGCCGTATTTAATCGTCTCAAAGCACTGAAATAAATAAAAAACAGCAAAGTGGAAACTCCAGCAGTTTATGCTTTTATTATATACCCTCCTGCACAATGCAGATGTTTAATTCAATACGATTTAAAATTAGTGCTGATGGGTTCTGACTGGTGAATGGCCAACATTGTGGGTTTTTTTTTTGCTTTCTCGCTCACTTTTCAGTCAATCTCCTATCTGGATTTCAGTCACTTGGCTCAGCTCCCCCCAAGTACCATTTCTGCCTTGTCCATGCTCTCTAGGCTTGTGCTGCATTGATCTAAGTGTACTGTTACAGAGATGAACGCTCATGCATGTCCCATGTTAATACCCTGGTGTGTGTGTACACATATATCCTCTGACTAGCAGTTATTGTCAACCTTAAGTGAGAAAACTTGTGACTGGTGATTTAGCGTGAACTGGCAATCTTTGGATTTTAAGCATGTTGGCCAATTTTTCTATAGGGAGCATGTGTTCAGATCAGATCAATGCGCAAGGTCCAAAAGCTCATCAATTGATCTTTTGGTACCTATTTATCAATACTTTATAGATGTTTGCAGGAAATGCATTATTGAAAATCTTGAAAATCCTCAATATCATCTGCATTATGCCCAATTAAAAGATGTTTTTGATCATCGATCTGGGCAGGTATTTGTCTATATTTCATGTGTGGGCTAAATGTCCTACGTAAGCTTATGCTTAAGCTTTGGTTTGGCACGGCTGACGCGTGTGGTTTTTTGGGTCTGCAGCAGTGCTCTTTCAGCCCCTCAGGCCATTCGCAGGCTTTCCGTGCCCGTAAATTTGCAGTGAAATCATCTGTAATCAAGCAGCTCCACTGTCCACTTTG